>NC_046154.1:118191578-118199215 GCF_011064425.1 Rattus rattus
GCTCTACTGCCTTGAAGGGAGCCTGCTGTAAACAAGTACACGTTTACATATGCAAGCTATCAGCCATAATACTTGATACATAGGAATACTGGAATATCATAATAGAAACTGGTATAATTATTTTCCAAAATTATGCTTAAGGGGTCATATAATGCATAAAACAGACAAAACTTAAGAATAGTGACTGCTATGGGAAATCATTTGAGACTAGTTTAACTTTTTGTTGAAGGTGCATAAATTGGTTGTGTTTTATAAACTTATGGTAATATTATGTCTAAGTATATTGTTTTTGTAGACTTAAAAACTATCTATACTATTGTCCTAGTGACTGTTCTATTGCTATGGTGAATGAGTGTGCTGATTACCAAGGCAACTAATAAGATAAAACTTTTAATTGGGAGCCTGCCTGCAGTTTCAGAAATTGAGTCCATTATTGTCCTGGCAGAGAATGTGGGGGCAGGCAACCAAGCAGGCAGGCATGCCTGGCAGTTACAGAAGTAACTGGGAACTTACATCTCATCCACAAAATGGAGGGAGATAAACTGAGCCTGACATTGGCTTTGAAACCTCTTCCAACAAGGACTATACCTCCTAATGCTTCCCAACCAGTTTCACTAACTGGGAATCAAATATTCAAACATATGAGCCTCTGGGGAAATCTTTATTCAATCTTTATCCAAGAGTCCACAACTGATAGAATGTTAGTGTTTGTCTCTATAATCTTATAGATTAATATGACCACCTAACACAAACAGAACTTTGCTAGCAATTACAAATTTTAAACATTCTGGGTAATTTGGCAAAAGAGAAAGAAAGAGAGAGGGAGAGGGAGAGGGAAAGATATAGGGAGAGGGAGAGAGGGAGTGAGCGTGCACATGGGGAAGACATTAGGCAAAGGAATGAGCTAAGCTTTGGAGTTGAGAAGAGGGTACAAAACAGCCTTCTGTACTTTTTATTGGGGTAATAATATTTGAGTACACTTCTAGCACAGTATCTGCCTCAGCTTGTTTTTCTTTCAACTACTTCTTTAGAACATTAACATCTATAAATTAATAGAATGTACAAAAAGTTAAAGTACAAAGGGGCATGTTAGTGCATGCCCGTAATACTTCCCACGAGGTAGAAGCTGAGGTAGAAGACTCAGCTACAAAACAAGTTGAAGAATAGTCAGAGCTACAGGAGTCACTGCCTCTAAACCTCCAAAAATCAAAGACACAAAATCAATAAAAATATTTTCAACCTCAAATCATTTCATTGAATATTTTCTATATCCACATATGACCCATGTCTGCATATAATCAACATATCCAAATGTAAAAAATATACAAATATTTTAAAATTATAGACACCTTGATCTATCTGTTCTATTTAGGTATTCACCATCTGAGTCTGAATATCTAGGGTCTCTTCCATAGAGTGGAAACAGCACCAGTATGCCTGAGACACTTGACAGTGAAGTAACAGTAACTTTATTTATGGATTTCTTCCAAGTTTCATATTTATGTCATTTTAACTGCCTGGAGTTGGATGACTGTTCAATACCTAATTACTGATCACACATTTTACTCATTGTCTTGTTTTGTCTTATTCATTTCTTTATTGATTCTTTATGAATTTCACATCATGTACCCCAATTCTACCCATGTCTCAGTTCCTTTGTACTTGCCCTCTGCCCTTGTAACCTTCCCCCAAAAAAGGAAAAACTTAATCTCATTGTAGAATCTGGAGTGTGTCCCACAGTATACCCTTTCGTCCATACTTCTTCACTTGTAAATGTTCACTGCAAGGAGTCATTGGTCTGGTCTGAGAACTCTAGCTCCTGCTCCATTATCAATACCAGATCCTTACTGGGACTTCTCAAGTAACTCCAGCATTTCCTGCTGTTGCCCTGTGTCATGGAGATCCTAGAGCTTTGGGTATGTAAGGCCGGCCTTTTTGCATGCTCCAGCATTTCATAGAAGGGGCAGATGTTGGGCTGGGCCAACTAAAAGTCCTGGATTATGCCTGTGGTAGCTCAACTAGCCAGTCCACCAACTCTCTCAAGCCCACACCACCAGGGCGAGATCTCAAGCACTGCATTTGCTAGCTTCCCCAAGTGCAGCAGCAGGCAAGTGGCAGGACCAGTTCACCTATTCCTACTCCAGCAGGGCCCACTCTATTTTGCTGCCCAGGCTTGTTCTGCTGCTGGGGAGGGGCGGGGCCAGTTCAATACACTCCTTAGACATGAACATGGCCCCAGATCAAGGATATCTCCGTGAGCTTTGATGGTATCAGACTCCAGCTGCTGCAGGTCAAGGACCCAGACAACATGACCTTAGGTGGCATCACCGGCTACTCATATCATGCTGTTCCGAATGAACCTCAAGTCTCCTGCTCTCTCTCTTTATTATGCACACATCCTTCTTCTTCTCTTTCTCTTCAGCCGCTCCACCACTTACTTGCTCTTCTTAGTGGCATTGGTTCCTGTAGGAATCTGGGCTTGTATCAGGAGTACTATGCCTCACCCATGCCATGTGTCACCAGGATTGCTGGACTGGGGGGTTGTCTCAGGCTTGCTTTTCCTACCCTAGCCATGTGAGGCCAGATTTGGGTTGGCCTGGGGCTTGTTCTGCCTGCCTGGGATGTGTGATATCACTCGATATTGATTTACCCTCAACTTTTTATTTTTTGTGAAATTAACATTTGAGAAGATTCCAGATTTTCTGAAATGTAGCCTTGATTGGAATTTGTAGGACTATGATTTGTTATGATTTTAAGGGTGTTTATCTGTTCATTTCCTTTTTCAGCCTTGTTTTCCTAAAAGACCAAGTAGGCAACCTTATCCAACCTGCACTTCATTTTCAGCATTCCTACCACATGTGAATTGTTTACAAACATAAGCTTTTATAATGTGCATGCACAGGTAAGTTGTGGTTTACAGGGTTTATGGGATCATAAGGTCCCACCCATTCTTGTCTGAAGGATATTTCTCCATCAGTTCCCTTATTTCCATTCCAACCTCAGGCCTTGACCACATCCTCCAGAACTATTAGATCTTCCTCACTGTCTGACCTGTTAGTTTCCAGTCTTAGCCCCCTCAACTCAACTTGAAGCCTGTCTTCAGAATAATCCATCTAAACAGCAGCCCAGATCATGTTATTCCTTGATTAGAGAACTTCAGAGAATTCAAAGACTTACAGGATGAATTCCCAGCCTTTTAGACAATTAAAAAGGGCCATCATAATTTGTCTCTTGTCTTTCCCCTCACCCTGTATTATATATTTTATTACAAGAACTATAAAACCCTTCAAGTATCTGAGAAGCTTCCATTTGTCAGTCTTGGGGGATAAAAAAATTCTGGATCTTACCTATGTGAAACTGTATGTACTAAAACAAAAACCTTAATACGAAACAAAAGTTCTTGCTTTTGTGGTTTAAGGCTTCTCCACTGACTACATGATTTTTTACCTTTATGCCTTCTATGTAGACAATGCCCTTTCTCCAATTTTTGCCCTCTACCTAGTTAATTCTATTCAGTCGTGTAATACCAACAGGGTGTCTAATATTAATTCCTATATCAAGTTAAATTTGAAAGCTGTAATTATCTAAACTGTCCTTGAAAACTCTAGTAAAGTACATTATAATTTATACCTATATACCAACATTTCTTATCAAGGCTAGCATCTTAGTATGTTCTCTTTTTATATCTATAAATTACAAAAGGTATCAGTTCAGTAGACATTGGCTAGATGAGAAGAGGATGACTATCACCACAGACCGCAGAAAGTTAAAGTGACAGTTCTGTTGGGCTTTCTAATACAACTAAATTACAAAAACATGATATACCTAACAATGTTCACACATGAGGCAAAAAAAAAACACTAAATTTTGTTACCTCACTGAACATCAAAATCACTTATTTATACTAGAACTGATATGAAACTTATAAAGAATATAGCTTGAACAATGACTTTATTTTTTAATTTTATTGAAAATATATTTTTTCCTCAGGTAATATGTTATGTCAATAATAGTTTCCCTACCTCTATTCATCCCAGTTCCTCCCTTTCTTCCCTCTCATTCTCATTGGATCCACTCTCTTTCTGTCTCTCATTAGAAAAGAACAGATTTCTAAGAACTAAGCAGGTCTTAAGATCAATTAGACCATTTTGTGTTGTCTCTAAGATGTAAGTACTGTTACTGCACTGTTGATGATATATTTCCATGCTGTGGTTCATATAGTTTGATGGTGTTATTTTTCTTTTAAGATACTGTTTTATTGGCTCTTTGAAAGTTTGGATCATATTGACCTTCCCAAACCCATCTGTATCTATTCCCTTTTCCTATCCATTCAACTTTATTTTCTCCTTTCAAAGTTTTGGAATTTATTTATTTTATACTTACTAAGTCCAATTTATGCTACCCATATACACTTGAATTGTGTGGCGTCTACTCTATAGATGGGTGTGACCAACTTTCAAGGAGTTACACTAATTTAAAAAAAAACAACTGACTCTTCCTCTTTCAGCAGCTGTCAATGTTCAATAACTCCTTGACCAAGGGTGGGACTTCATACTCTGCTCTTCTTTCAGTGCTGGCTTTTTTTTCTGGCTTACGTTTGCACAGGTTTTACACATGCTGTCACAAATGCCATGAGTTCATATGTACAAGCTACCTGTTAGAATTCCAAGACTTTGTTCCCTTGTAGTAATCTACTGCCTGTGGCTATTAAGTTCTTCCACCGCCTCCATTGAAAATGATTCTTAACCCATAGGAGGAGGGAGTATGATATAGATACCCCATTCAGGGCTGAATATATTCCAGCCTCTGAGTGTATTTTCTACGTCTTGTTAATCACAACCCACTAAAAATATAGGATCTACTTATAAACCCATATTTCTACATCCACCTCGTTTGTTTGTTTTGATCTGTTTTGACAAAACTCAAAAATGCTCATTGGAGAAATGCACTTTACATCTCTGTCACATCTTCCCCTCCTCCTCTCCTCCTTGTCACTCCCTCTTTTCTCCCCACTTGCCATTATTTCAATTAAAAATAATAACTTCCAATAAGTTTACAGACCAGTTTACTCTTTTCTCATTCACTATGTATCTGTTACTCTTTGTTTTTAATAAAACAATTCACATTTTCTAAATATGATATGAAATTAACATTGGGCTAATTATGGTTATGTATATTATCTCATTACATGTGTGAAACTCCTGTTGCCATTACAAAATGCTAATGCTTGTATGGACACTGACATTTAGATTGATGATTCCAGGACCACATGGCTGTTTGGTTACAGGCTGTCATTTGCATCAAAAACTGTCTTGACTCCACAAGCCATGTCCTTTATAACCACCTTCTACTTGATAAAGTTACAGGTTATGAAAATAATGTAGTTTAATCAAATTCAGAGAAAACTTCATGCGCTAGAGTCAGTAGTTCAATTCTATAAGAAGAAAACAATTATCTCTTTAAATGTGAAAAGGACCAATTTGCTTGTAGGCTTCTTGTTCCTTTTGGAGAACTGCCTCACAGAACTGCAAACCACCTTCCAGAAGCATATGGCAAGCTCACACCAAAGACAGGCAGCTATTCTACAGGAATAGCCAAGAATGTAATCAAGAGAAATTTAACTATATCTCAGATGGCAGTGGGGTAGGGTAGTTCTTACAAACACAGCAGTATAAATTTTATACAGGAAAATGGAATAAAAGCATTCCTGATGATGGTAGAATCACATTAACTCTCTGGGTGAAGGAAGAGCTTGAATTCCTCACATTCCGATTAAGATTCCCAGTTGAGGGTATATTTCCTCTGCTGTGTCCAGTAACTCTCCTCTATTGTGTTCTTAGAACACAATTTTATAAAGATTTATTTAATAATACTAGTAGTGAAACTCAGTCCTGTGTGTGAATATATATATATATATATACATATATTAAAAAGATATAGTCCCCAGTATGCTCTCATCGCCAAATTTTAAGGCTAGGAGCTTCATCGGAGGGTACAGAGGAGTTGAATGTAGAAGTATGTAGACTGAATGGTTAAGAAGTGGAAAGGATATATTTGAGAGAATTGAAATAGAGAACAAACACGCATAGTAAACACAGATTTTAAGGAGACAGAGTCTGCTCTGGTGAAATATTTCATCTTTTGCCTGTCCAACAATTAAATTGATCTCTTTGAAATCATTTAATAGCAGAGTCCTAGAATTACCAAAAGGAGATTCCTAAATTTCAAAGGAAATTATCTACGATCTGTTGTCCTTAAGCAACAGCAGCCAGAAACTTCAGTAATAGAAACACAGATTGTTGGACTGCTTCTTCGCTTACTGAGTGAGAAAGCAAGGCTTGCCCCATCTCTGTATGAATAAGCTCTCTATGTAATTATTGATGCATATTAAAATTTGGGAACCATTAACCTTGATAAAAATTTTCTTTTTTTCATTTATTATTTTTATCAATTCTTTGAAAATTTTATACAATGAATTTGTTCATATTCACAATCCTCCAGATTTATCCTCCCCTTCCCTGGTGTACTCAACTTCCATTCCTCTTCCTGTCTTAATTGTTTTTATAACCATCAAGTCTAATTTGTCCATCCCATAGGCCTTTGGGTATATTTGACCTTCCATCAATCTACCATAGGCCACACCTTTAAAGAACACTTACTTTCCACCTACCAACAGCTATCAATTCCCAGTAGCTGCTCATCTAAAGACTCTGTGCCCACTTCCCTTTTCTATGCAGGGATTTGTGAAGTTTAACTCCTGATTCTGTTTGTCCCTCTGTACACTTTAATACCAATCAATTTGCTATTTATTGTCCTATGGCTATAAGGGCCATTAACTGATACTTAGTTAGTAGAAAAGCCAGGTTAATGGAATAGCCCAAATGGATCCCAATACTAAGAGATTTCATTCAATAAATGGTTTTATGGCACCAGCATCAAACTGAATTTTAGCTTAACACCAGATTAACCAACCAATGCCACCATGCTGTGTCACCCCTGAAGACATGGACAAATGCGCATCGTCATGAATCTCACTACCTCTTCTTAAGGACAGAGCAAGGGATAAAGAAACATCTGAGTTGACATCTCATTTTTACCATCTTTTAACTATCATCAAATTGAATTGAAATCTTCCAGCGATGAATCAGACTAGATGGGGAAAGCACTTTGATTCCTTCTAGCTAAGATACGGATGATGCTGAATTCCTCTTGCCACTCATCCATATTCATCCCATGGTGCTGTGGATTTCTTAACATTTAACACCATGTCTCCTCTTTTTATATTCTCAGTACTTAGCACAGTGTCTGTGTGCTCAGTCATTGCTCGTTAAACATAGTGTATTCAATTTAGTAAAGTCTTCGGGTTAAAAAATGATCAAATGATCAAGAATTACTTTAGCAAAATAAAATAAAATAAATCAGGCCATCATCAAGGACAGACCCCTTGGTGCCACAAATAATCAGAAGTGCATTTTAGAGAGACAAATTGGTTTTTCTCACAATCTCTAAAACTTTGCTTTACATGGTTATATAACAAATAAAATTCTAAATTCTTTTTTCCATTCATCGCCGTGTATTGGGGGATAAAATTATACAGATTGATAAGTTGTACAAAGACAGCATAACTTTTTAAGTTC